>NW_026261513.1:7500-8669 GCF_024610245.1 Lodderomyces pseudojiufengensis
GGAATCGCAAGATGTCCAGGATGAGACTGTTCAGGCGTCCGCAGCTTCCCCTTTGCAAGAACAAAGGTTACGCCGCTTCGCCCATGTCAAGCTCGCTGTATAGGGACTGAGCAGATCTGACGATCACCCAGCGACCCTCTCCACCGATTGACGAGGCCATATTCAAGCACAAGCTCTAATCGAGCTCGTTTCCGAACTCTTTCAAACTTCACTTTCAACTGCTTTCGCATGAAGTACCCCCGGACCGAGCTTGCTCTTCGGCCTGGCTCGAAAAGTAGCCAAAGGGCCCGGCATCTGGCATCTGCAGTCCACTTTGAACAGCTCGAGGCCTCCCCGTCCTGCTCCAGCAGCAACACGCGAGCCTCAGGCCCAGATCCGGCCCTCGAAATCCCAGGGTCGCCCGACACTTTGCGAGCCTCCCACAGGTGCTGTCCCCAGAAACGCCCGCACAGCCACGCCCTTAACTATGGCTTTGGGCCCCGGCACTCGGCACTCGGCTGCGAAAAATAAAACGTGTGCCGTCGCACGTGGTCACATGGCCGCCCGCGCACTCCGCACGTCGCCCCGCCCCCGGATTTCCGCCCATGACTCGCATGACTCGCGGGTAAACCCGCCCGCCGCACATCATTACCCAAAACGGACACTTAAGTACCCGTCACAGGTGACACTGTGACTCACGACTCACGTCCCCCGCACGCAAAAACTCCAGCCCCAAGGGCGAGCCCTCGGAACCCCGTAACACTTCCGAACCTAAAATCGGGTTTGGGGTTTCAGAATTTTCGCTTCACGTTCCGCAACTAAAAACACCACCCTGCCATACAAATATCGCCCGTACCGGCCACCCTACCCCGCAAAGTGCACCATTTCCGCCGCAGATCATCCGCTTCCGCGCCCCGGCAACTTCTCGGTCTTGCATCCCCCATCTTCCCAGCCACCATTTTACCAATCCCGGTATTCTCCCGCCCACTTTCCCCACTCCGAACACTTGTCCGATTTCTCGTACTTCAAAATTGATGTTTAGGTACCATATCACTACCTTCCACCATACTAACAACACACATCCACACACTCAACATATACTCCCACAGAATAAACAAACACAACCTCCGCAATCCGCCAACCATTACCAACGGAAATTACCGGATATTGTACAACTATTTCTAGACCAG
>NW_026261514.1:0-6584 GCF_024610245.1 Lodderomyces pseudojiufengensis
GGCACACGCTAAAGAATCACACAACATCAAATCTCCTCTTTAACGTTATACTCTTAAACAGGTCTACAGCAAACACTAAGCACGTCTTCAGATCCACCAATATACATCTCTACCTCAATACTAAATTCGTCCCTCAAAATACGGTTCGAAGTAAACTAGATCTCAACCGCAATACAAAACTCGTACAGTTCGAGTAAGCTAAATCTCCCGAAATCAGCAACTCTTTCTCAATACATCACCTTAAATCTACAAATCAAATCCAAAGCTTTCAAAATCTTAAGTACTTCAAAGTCTTCACTCAACACCTTCAAAGAAAGTCAACAAAATCAACAGTAAACACCTCCTTACCTCAACTTCTTTCTCGCCCTTAAAACCTCTATCTTTTTCAGTCTATCACCTTAAAATCTATAAGTCAACCCAAGAAAGTCAAAAACTTCAAGTACCTTAAAAGCCAAAACACAACACTTTCAAAATCAGTCTTTAACACTAACAGTAAACACTTACGTACCTAAACACTTACGTACCTAATCCAACACTAACAGTAAACACTTACGTACCTAATCTAAAATTAGGTCGACCTAAAACCGGGTCGCCTTAAAGAAAACGAATTAAGGAAATTCTCGACCTCTTTTCTCGCCCCAAAGAAACTTCAACTTTTTTTAAGTCCGTCATCTTAAATCTAGTTCAGATCAAAATCTCAAGAACATTACGTACCTCATAAGTCAAGTATCGAACTCATTATAAGTCAACTAACAAATTAAACTACCAAGCACAACAAGATCAACTATCTAAGTCAACTATCCAACAAGCTCAACTATCAAAATCAACAAAGAAAGTCAACTAAAACCAACTAACAAAGTCAATTAAGGTAAACTATTAAACTCAAATATCAAGGTCAGAATAAACTATCAAAGTAAATTTTCAAACTCAACTCATTAAGACAACTATCAAAGTCAACTAAGGAAGTAAAATATCAAAGTAAGCTATCCAACAAAGTCGTCTACCAAGATCAACAAAAGTCAATTAAAGTCAAGTATCAAAGTCAACTAAAGTCAATTAAAAAATACAAATATCAAACAAATTTAACTATTAAAGTCAACTATCAACGTCAACCATTCATTCAAGTCATCTAACAAAATCAATTATCCAAGTCAACTTTCAAAGTAAACTATCAAAGTACACTAATAAAATCAGCTAAGAAAGTAAACTATCAGACAAAAACGTCAACTATCATATTCAACAAGATTAGCTATTAAAGTCAACCAAGAAAATCAACTATCAAAATAAACTAGTAAACTATCAAAACTAAGAAAGGAAACTATCAAAATCAAGAACAGCCTATTAAAATCAACTAACAAACTAAACTATTAGACTCAACAAAGTCAACTATCAAAGTCAACTATCAAAGTCAACTATCAAACTAAACTATTAAACTCAACAAAGTCAACTATCAAAGTCAACTATCAAACTAAACTATTAAACTCAACAAAGTCAACTATCAAAGTCAATAATCTTACAAATCTCAACAAAAAGCCCTTCTCCTTAGTAGTAAGATTACAATAACAAATCTTAAAGATAAATAACCTCTAAGAAAACGTACACTAGTTATACTATTTTCAACTTCACATTAGATTCGATAAAAAAATAATTTACGAAAATCTCGTATTTATCGTATACTTAACTATAATATAGTAATATACTAGTATAAACCAATTACTATACTTTTTTCATCAAACCAGCCAATTCCAACTATACACCTTACACTATTAGATCATATATACACTCTATAATAAGTTCTATTTCTCTTTTAATCAGTAAAACTATATTTTTTAACATTTTATTATCAATCGATCTAATTTTACTAGAATTACTTAGTATAATTTTTATTTTCAGTTTAATATATTACCAAATACTATTAATTTAAGTAAAATACAATAAACTGCTAATAATCGTACTTTTACAACTTAAAGTCATTTTAATCACTACTATCAATCATAATAAGCAATAAAAGTAGTTACTTTAGTAGTTTCATTAACTCTTTCCACTATTTCAATTACTAGAATACCTAAACCTCCTTAACTACTTATTTAATAAATTCAAATCTAATATACAGTACTCTCGTTTTCAACAGAAAAAATAAAATCTAAACTTAATATACAGGTCAACTATCAAAGTCAACTCAAGTCATCAATTAACTATTAAAGTAGGGTACCAAATTCAACTAACGAAATCAACTAGAGTCAACTAAAGACTACTACTAAAGTCAATCAACAAAGTTAACGTAACTATCAAAACTAACAAAAAAAGTATATTATTCAAGTAGAATAAAATCAACTAAAGTCTACCATTAAATAGAACCACCAAGGTAAACCATCAAAATAAAACACTCAACTAATCAAGACAACTATCAAAGTCAACTAAGAAAGTAAACTATCAAAGTAAGCTCGACTAATAAAGTCAACTGGTAAATTAAACTATCAAAACTATTAAGAGCAACTAACAAAGATAATCCAAGTCAACTATCAAAATCGACTTTCAAGATCCCTTGTAAAAGTAACGTATCAAACTATCAAAGTCAACTATCAGACTAAACTATCAAGGTCAACTAACAAAGTTAGCTTATTCAACTTTAAAAGTCAACTATCAAGTTACTAATAAAATAAACTACCAAAGTCGACTAAGAAAGTATTCTATCAGAGTCAACTATCAAATTCAATAAGATCAACTATCAAAGTTAACAAAAAGTCAAANTAAGAAATTAAACTATTCAAAGTCAACTAAAGACAAATATCAGACTCAACTAATATAATCTACCAAGATCAACTAGCGTCAACAACCAAAAACTATCAAAGGTTACCATCAAAGTTAAGTATCAAGTTCAACCATCAAATTCGAGTCTTCTAAGAAAGTAAACTATCAAAGGTAAAGTATCAAAGTCATCTAACAAATCATACTGACAAAGTATACTTACACATTAAACATATAAACTGAATTATCAAAGTCAACTTTCGAAGTCAATCTATTTAACAAAATCATTATCTAGTTCAGCAAATCAACTAGAGGCAACTAACAAACTATTAGAGCCAATTCACAAACTCAACTATCAAAGACAGTAAAGAATCAATATCAGCTAATTCAACTATCAAAATCAACTAATTAAATTATCTATCAAAATCAGCTTTTAAAATCAGCACATAAAGTCAACTATTAAAGTCAAATAACCAACTCAAGTATCAAACGAAGTTTAACCTATTTAAATAAACTACCAAGTTCGACAAAAGTAAACTAAAGCAAACTATTAACCTAAACTAATAAAGTCAATTAGCAGAAGCATCCAAAAATTTAAAATAATAACTGAAACATTAACTGAATCTCGTATAGTAAATCAATAACTAAATAAATAACAAAATTTATTACTATAATTATTACTAGAATTATTACTTGAATAATTACTAGAATAATAACTAAATCAATAATCAAATTCATAATTAAATCAATAACTAATTACATAACTCAGTTCCAAAACGTTTTCCACAAACAAATAGAACCAAATAATTGTGGGATTTCATATTACATTGCATAACTAGAATCTATTACCGCTTTTATAACTGAAATCCTAACTAGAATAATAACTGGAACCAAATTAATAACCAAATTAACAACTGAATTAATAACTAAAACAGTATCTAAATCAGTAACAAAAACATTATCTAAAACAGTAACGAAAACAATAAGTAAAAAATAACTAGTAGAACAAATCTAAATTTAAACTAAAATAATAACTGAAACAATTACTAGAATAATAACTGACACATTAAGTAGAACAATAACTAGAATAATAGTTAAATCAGAAACTAAATCTATAAACAAAATGATAACTAAGTCCAAAATAACTTACACAAACAAAATGAAGAAAATAAACTAATACTTAATATCGTCCATTCTTAGGTTCATTTCAAAATTCATAACTAGAATTCATAACTAGAATTTATTCACGTAATAGAACCTGATTCTCTTCCTCATCTGGAAACCTAAACACTTGTGGTTCTACTGGACCAAAAACAATCAATGCACAAATTCCAGTTGTGATATATACCTTAACACCTGTTAATTTCACGGCATTGTGTGAATTATATTCCAGAAAACTTAATGTATCTCCAACATATCTTGCATACACAGTGTTTTGTTGAACATACTGGAATAGTGTTTCATTGTGCACTCTTATCACCCTTGAATCTACATAATCACTCACCCGAACCAATCTTAGATGCCTATTTGCAATTTCACGAAATGTTGTTTCATAAAGCCTCCAAAAATTCATCAGATATGGATCTATGACCTTATCCTCGTGCACTACAAAACCATCAACATAAATCATACCATTTGTTAAAAACACAACTTGTGACCCATCTTGTTCTTCATGTTCTTCATGTACTTCTTGTTCTTCATCTTCTTCAGCTTCTTCATCTTCTTCATCTTCTTCATCTTCTTCATTTGTATTCGAATTCATTTCTTCACGAGAAGTCTGATCACTGCTTATAACGGGGTCTGATGATTCAAAGTCACCACCTAAAGCATTGCTATGCGTATTAGAAGATACACTTGCATCTCCAATCTGTTCCAGTTGATTTTCGTTTATATTAATTGTTGAGATGTTGGGACTATTGGTTTGATCTAAAACAGTTGATTCACTGATAGGTGCAGCTGAAGTATTGGAATTTGAAACTGAGATATTAGTTGGTGTTAAGATGGATGATCGATTTTTTATTTGATCAATTGAATTTGCTGAGATAGTTGGTTGATGTGTACTTTGAAGAGCTGAACTTGATGTTGTTATTGCTTGTTCATCATCACGGTCACAAATATCTGACTCATAATCTGACTCAAAATCGTCATCACTGTTTATATCTAAATCTGAAACCATGATTATTGTAAGCTAACTATTAAAAAAGTGGAAGAGTATAATTAGATTCAAAAGAGATAAAATGAATTTATTTAAAAAAGAGTAAGTTTGAGCTAGTTATATAAGAATTTGAAGTCATTTGTACTTCTGATTAGAAGGTGTAGATTCATATAATTTTTGATACTGTACAACTTAATACTAATCTTTGCAAATATTTCAAATTTTCGGTTTGTGTGTCATCTATAAACACGTCTTTATTTTAATTAGATTTACAGTGATAAGTTTTTCTTTTTCATATACAATAAACGTTTAAAAAGTTAACTTTAAGTAGCATCTCTACGAACTATACATTTCGAGCAAATTGCCTTTTTGACAAAAATAAACTTTAAAACACATTTTGATTTAATAGAGTTTGATTGCTGTAGTTAAAATGTTTATCAAAGAATAATTTTATTAAAATTGAAGTTGATTGGCGACTGAAGATCCCGTCATTTGAAAGTTCTCAAATTTTATCTACTTTTGGATAATTTGCTAAGTAATTACAACGTGTTTCGGCTTGAATGAATGTTCATAACTTAAATAATTTCGTGATTCATTGTATTATATGAAAGGGTTATATCTTTCTTATCGTTTCCTGTACATGCCTAATTACCAACAATAGAATTTGCTTGTTTTTGTTCTTTAATTAACAAACAACATTTTCAAAAAAAAAGAAGATTTTGAGAGTACTTACTCAAAAATTTTGAAATTACTTGAAGTGTTTTGATACGAATGTTTACAATCCTATAACTTGTGTAATACAAGTTGAAACAAAATTTTTGTGCTAGTTTGTAAGTTTCCATTTTGTGTAACATCTAAACACACGTCTTTATTCTAATTACACTTATAAATGAAATAGCATGAAGTACCTTAACTGCGATCCACACATTCCAGAAAAATTGATTTTGTAACTAAAAATAAACTTTAAAACTCGTAACTATACAAATACAATTTGTTAGCTAAATTCACCTCCTTTATTTCACCAGGCTAGATTCACCTCCTTTATATTTTCCATTTTCTGTGTTGACATTGCAATTGATTGTTCATTGAAAATTCTGCTTTTGGAAAGCTTTCATATTTTTTCTAATATTTTCAACGTGTTTTTTACATTTGAAATTTCGATCTACAAATTTCAAACAAATTGCTTTTGTGACTAAAAATAAACTTTAAAACTCGTAACTATACAAATACAATTCGCTAGCTAAATTCACCTCCTTTATTTCACAAGGCTAGATTCACCTCCTTTATATTTTCCATTTTCTGTGTTGACATTGCAATTGATTGTTAATTGGTGTTTCTGTTTTTTGAAAGCTTACACATTCTATCTAGTACTTTCGACGTGTTTTTTCCAATTTAAAGTTCATAACTACATCACTACGATCTACACATTCCAACGAACTACTTTCTTGACTAAAAGTAAACTTTAAAACTTTTTTTCATTTGAAAGTTCATAACTACATCACTACGATCTACACATTCCAAACAAACTGCTTTTTTGACTAAAAATAAACTTTAAAACTCGTAACTATACTACACAATTTGCAAGCTAGATTCGTAGCTAGATTCACTGCTAGCTAGATTCACCTCCTTTATTTCACCAGGCTAGATTCACCTCCTTTATATTTTCCATTTTCTGTGTTGA
>NW_026261515.1:0-7733 GCF_024610245.1 Lodderomyces pseudojiufengensis
AAAAAAAAAAGGTAAAATAATTTTTTGAAAAAAGAGGAAATTTGAGCTACTTATATAAGAGTTTGAAGTCATTTGGGTACTTATATTTTGAATATTTAGATTCATATAAGGTTTGATATTGCACAAGTTAGAACCAATCTTTTGAGCATACCACTTAAGCATTGATTTTGTGTAATACCTATAAACACGTCTGTATTTTAATTAGAACAATTCCAGAAGTTTGGTTAAGTACGAAAATTATGATTCATTTTTAAATCTATCACAGATAATTGCGTATAGCCCCCTTCCAATTTAATATGTTAATTAAGGTCTACACATTCCAAGCAGATTGCTTTTTTGACTCAAATTAAGCTTTAGAACTCGTAACTGAACATTTTGATTTAATAGAATTCGATTGCAGTAGTTACCATATTTATCAAATAATAATTTTATTAAAATTGAAATTGATTGGCGATTGAAGATCCATTATTTCAAATTTCATCTACTTCTGGATAATTTGCAAAGTACATCCACGTGTTTCGACTTGAATGGGAGTTCATAACTAAAATTAATTTCGTGATTGATTGTGTTATATGAAAGATTTATATCTTTCTTATCGTGTTCTGTACATCACTAAGCACCGAAAACAGAATTTACATTTTTTTTGGTGCTATATTAAATTTTTCATACTCTTTATATAAATTAGATTTGCAGTAACAGAATATAACTTCGAGTAGCCTTTCTACTGAGTTTATGAGAGGTTAATCAGGCCAAGTCAGATTAAAGAGATACTAACACAACTTATAATTTAAAACGTTTTGAAAATTAATTAAGTTTGACTCCTCAAAACTTAAAGTGCGTCATCTATACCAATGACAATGATACAAGTATATAGCGTCGTGTTGTTATCAGGAGAACACTAGAATAATAGAAACCTACAAAATGGACAAATTTAACTTCAACTAAAATAGTAGATTCAGTTGCGATCAAGAGAACCGAAACCTAGTCAATTCTGATTATTATATTTATCATCACTTAATTATTAAAGAGATTGGTATCAAAAATTTAAACTGATTTCATATAGTTGCTGTTGTATAATAGCTATTATATGTACAATTAGTGAACAATAAATGATCGTTGTATTATTATAAAACTATTTACAATTTAATGGATTGTAAACTCTATATATAATGTTGTTTAGCAATAATGTCGTATTTATGTCGCATAAATACGGATAAATTAGCTGCTATACCACAGTTGCTGTTCATACTGAATTAAATCATCTCTTTTGGTAACTTTAACATTTTCGATGATGTTTTTTAAACATTCAATTCTTCTTACACACTCATCATCCAGAAAATAATTTGACCTGTCCTTCCTAAGAAAAAAAGGAAACACAACTGCAATTAATGACCTATTACTATGAATAAAATTTAAAATCAAATTCTGGACTAAAAAAATTTGATCTATGGGCGGTCCAGAAAGATCTGCAATTAAATATATTTCTGAATCATGTATAGTCGTGTCGACCATTTCAAAGCTTTCCCCATGACAAATTGTGGCAAAAAGTTTACCAAATATTTGACAATAATTGTTCACAGTTTCTGGGGTGTGCTCTTTTATATAATGGACTACTCCTTCGTGATCTTTGATCCATCTTTTTGAGGTGATGCCACCAGACTCTGATAATCTAATTGCTGTTTCATAGAAAGCTCTGAATGAAATCTCACCGATTTCCAGCATATTTTCACATGGTGTCTGAATTAAATACATGTCATTTTCAGATATCTCAAACCCATAGTCTCCAAAATAATGATTCGAAGTGATTATTTCATGTATCAGATTTGGATTGTCTACCTCATTAAACATTTGTGACATTGGTGGACTTAAAATAATCAATGCACAAATCTTTGTTGTGATATACACCTTAATCCCTGCCATCTCCACGGCATCACCTGAATTGCGTGAATTATATTCCAGAAAACAAAATGCATTATTAACATATCTAGCCCAAACTGCTTTTGGTTGAACATACTGGAATAGTGTTTCTTTGTGCAATGTAATCACCCTTGATTCTATATATTCATCTATTCTGACCAATCTTAAGTCACTATTTTCAATTTCACGAAATGTTGCTTCATAACGACTCTGGAAACTTTTCAGATATGGATTAACGACCTTATCTTTGTGCACTACAAAACCATCAACATAAATCATACCATTTGTTAAATACACAACTTGTGACCCATCTTGTTCTTCAAGTTCTTTATGTCCTTCATGCTCTTCATGTCCTTCATGCTCTTCATGTTCTTCATCTTCAATATCTTGACCTTTGTTTTTACTTAAATTCTTTTCATAGTAAGGAGTTGGTTCTCTATCCCTAACTGACTTTGGTAATTCCGAGCCACTAAAAACATCGCTACCTGTATTCGAAGATACTAAGTTTTGATTTCCAATGTGTTCCATGTTTGAGTCTTTTGTTGTAGATTCCCAGCTACAATTGTTTGACCAATTGTTTGACCAATTGTTTGACCTTGAACAACCCCAAACAGTTGGTCTATTGTTTGACCTACTGTTTGGCCACATATTGGCTCTCACAGCGTCTTGCCACGTCCAAGTGTTTAACCGTTTGGTTTGATCTAAAATAGGTGAAGTACTAATGAGTGCTGCTGAAGTGTTTGAACTTGCATCTGAGATGTTCCAATTATTAGCAGGTGTTCTTGATTGACCATTTGATATTAACATTGATATTGGTTGAGCTCTTCCTTCTGGGACTCTTGGTTCATAGTCACTACCAGAACTATCTGAATTATTATCCGTTTCAAAATTGTCAACACGGTTTATGCCTAAATCTAAATTTGAATTCATGATGAATTGAAAGGTAAATGCTGATAATCAGATTTAAAAAAGGTAAAATAAAATTTTAATAAAAGAGGAAAATTGAGCTAATTATATAAGAATTCTAAATCAGCTGTGTACTACTGATTTGAAAGTTTAGATTCATATTATTATTGATAGTGTACAACTTGAAACTAATCTGTGGTGCAAATATTGTAAGATTTCATTTTGTGTAATATCTATAAACACGTCTTTACTTTTTTTTTTTTTTTTTAAATCAATTATTTATTATATTAGTGGTTTAGCTTGCTAGACAGTAAAGAAATAAGTTCTATTTATAAAGAAAGGATTTCTAGCTAATAATTTTATATAATTTGGCATCTTTAATTTAGTTCTCATCATAGCATCTAAAAAACCTTTTTTTTTTTATTATTTTACTTTGATTAAATTTACAATGACAAGATAACCTAAAGTGGCTTCGTTAATAAGGTTATAAGAGCCTACTTAGTCCAAGGCAGATCAAAAAAAATAATTGTTAACACAACTCAATTCTTTATACTCTTCAAGCAGGGTTACGTTAGCATTCATAAAGCTACAAGAACCAAATACAAAAGAAAGAGAAAAGACAGGTTCAGTCAAACAAATTGAATTTAAGACTGAACGAACTCTGAAAGTTAAGTTAAGTTGATAATAGTTTTTCATAACTTATCAAAAATACTTGCGTACGACCCCCTATCCAATATGTTAATTGAAGATCTACGTATTTCAAAAAAAATTTCTTTTTCGACGAAAATTAAACTTTACAACTCGTAACTATACATTGTAATTTAATAGAATTTGATTACCGTAGTTACTATATTTATCAAACAATAACCTTATTGAATTGAAATTAATTTTGGACTGAAGATCCTGATTTTTTAAAGTTTTCACAATGCGTCTACTTCAGGACAAACTCCATAACTAAAATAATTTCGTGATTCATTATGTTATATGAAAGAGTTATACCTTTCTTATCGTGTTCTGTACATAACTAATTACCAACAATAGAATTCAAATTAAATCTACATTTGGATAGTTTTTAACGTACTTACAACGTGTTCTGGATAGAATGGAAGTTCATAATTAAAATAATTTCGTGATTTATTATGTTATATGAAAGGGTTATATCTTTCTTATCGTGGTCAGTACATAACTACAACAATAGAATTTACATTTCGTGACTGCTTGCTTATGTTCTTTAATTAGTGGACAACATTTTCAAAAGAAGAAGATTTTGAGATTACTTACTTAAGATTTTGAAATCATTTGAAGTGTTCTGATATTAAAGTCTACAATCATGTAACTGTTGTAATACAATTTGAAACTTATTTTTTGTGCAAGATTCAATTTTGTGTAACATAGCACTGTCTTTATTTTAGTATATAATTTATATAGAATGGCTTAATAATATAGTTGAGAGAAAAAAAAAAAAAATTACATTTATAGATAAGATAACATTAACTACGATCCACACATTCCAGAAAATTTGCTTTTGTGACTAAAAATAAACTTTACAACTCGTAACTATACAAATACAATCTGCTAGCTAGATTCACCTCCCTTATTTCCCCTGGCTAGATTCACCTCCTTTATTTTTTCCGTTCTATGCTGAAATCGCAGTTGATTGTTAATTGAAAATTCTGCTTTTTGAATGCTTACACATTCTATCTAATACTTTTGACCTGTTTTTTTTCATTTGAAATTTTACATCTACATCACTTCAATCTACTAATTTAATTAATAATTGATTTTAAAAAAAAAAAAAAATCTACAAATTTCAAACAATTTGCTTTTGTGACTAAAAATAAACTTTAAAACTCGTAACTATACAAATACTATTTGCTAGCTAGATTCACCTCCTTTATTTTTTCCATTCTATGCTGAAATCGCAATTGAATGTTAATTGAAAATTCTGCTTTTTGAAAGCTTACATATTCTATTTAATATTTTCGAGGATTTTTTTTTTAAAAGTTCATAACTACCTCAACATTTGTGATTAATTGCATTAACATCATAAAAGGGATATTTTTTTAATGTGTTCTGATAATAACACATCATGATTGAAAAATCATGGAATTTTATTTCCGTGATTGATTAGGACATATATTAATATCTTGAATAAATTTGAACTTGTGATAAAGATCATCGATAATGATTTTCTTCGATTTCATGATTAATATTGACAAAGTATTCGAGTAAGAGTTTCGTGTCCAAATCCATATCTAAGAACATAATTAAGATCAAATTAAATAACGTCAATGATTTTAGAATTAATGGTTTGTAGTAATATTTGGCAAGCTTAATTTAAAAATTGATAACAACATAAAGCTAATTTTTTGTTTTCAACTACTTTTAATTACAACTTGATTAATAGTATTTGTCATTGCTCTTATCTATCACTTCATTTATTTGGAAGGGGAACTTCAAATTTGGTAAATTAGGTATTTAAGCCCATTCCAAAAGACTCGCATTAAAATAACAAGAGGAACTTTTTCATGTGAAAGCTGGCATGAACATTTGATTTGTAAGAACGTCTTTACACATTCCTATACACAATAATCTTTTAAAAGATTTTGTAGCTAAATAATCCCCATCAATTTCTATAAATTCATTGTAACATCTCCATCACCCTCATCTGTGATACCATTAATCTCATGAAGCTTAATTTTAAACTGCCTTTCTAAGTAATCTTTTGTGGTTGGCCTTCGAGTTGCTGACAATAATATCTGTTTCTGAAATAAATCAACAATCGATGCTTTTATCTTATAAAATCTTCTGAAAACTGGTGCTGATTCAATCAAGTTTGCTTCATCTAAAACAATAAAACCAAGTCTTTCCCTGTGTATTATTAAACAATCTTCAAACTCCTTACTCTTTAACAAATCAAAGCAGCATACAACAATATCAGTACTCTCTACGATTTCACCAAAATCATCACCGTCAAGTACGGAAAAATCCTCCTCAAGGCTTAGCAACATCTCATCTTTCAATTTCAAAGTAGGAACAGCTAATACATGGAGAAACCTCCTGTTTGTCAATCTTTTAAACAATTGCATGGGTAATGATGCACAAAAAGTTTTACCAGCACCAGTGGCAGCAATTAAAAGTGATTTTGATTTACCTAGAGCAATTTGCAAAATGGCATGATATTGAAAGCTTGAAAAATCGAAATCTGGAAACTGACCCAAAATTGCTGAATTGATTTGATTCATGTCGAATAATCCAAAATTTACTTGATTCTTTGATTCAGTTGTCTTAGTTAAACTTGATTTACCGGAAATTTGGAGGTATTCGCACCATTTTTCAAAAAGCTCAATGGTAGCATCGAATTTATATGTTGAAAAATATATTCCAATACTGTTTATATCTTGACCATATGATCTTTCACCAGTTTCCATTGTATGACCCTGTAAATTTTCCATAAATTCTGCTGCTGCGTGATTCATTAATCTTGGGAAATTCCTTTTCGCAAAGTATGAAATAGCTTGTCTTAAGATCATGATGCCAATTTTCTTATATGTAATTAAAGATTGTAGAAATCGGCTGAATTTTGATGCAGTTATTAGTCTACCACTATTATCGACAAAGCAGAACGTTTGAAAACATGCTGTACCACTCACCTCACCACGGAAATCACTTGATGTAAAAGTAGTTAAGTCCTGCTCCACTAATGTAAATTGCAAAGGTTTTAAAGCATATATAAAAGCAACCATCATTATTGTAACTTCTGTTGAATAGCAACGTAATCGAGGATCTTCTTGCTTGTTTTTATTATACAACGTTTGGATGAATAGCTTACCTGAGATAAAAAGCAAATTTCTTTTAGCAAAATTCCGAGCCCTGAAGTTTAGTGTATTCAACTCTGGGACTCTGAACGAATTCATGGAACTAATATAAATGACAACCATGAGAGCCAATGTTGCTTTTTCAATCCACTTCAAGACCAGTCCCTTATCATCTATTTTTATATTTTCAGCATCAAAAATTAATTCAAGTCTATCTGGTAAAAAGCTTGTTGTTTGAAATTGTTGATCCCTTGCAAATATTTGATATACCACCCTCATATCCGTTTTTGTTTTACTAAATAAACAAATATTTTCCCATGCCTCTGTAAAACTAGTTTTGGCTTTTTCATATATTTCGGTGAGATGACTTCTAGCAATTTGTGTGTTTTCGACTAAACATGTATTGTCGTCTATAGCTATGACATTGATACTTGCATACTTTGACATATCATCTAAAAGGCGTGTGAAAAGATTATGTGTGAAAATAAAACCTGGAATCTCAGCTGATCTTCTTGATAGATGTTGCTCATATCTCATAAGGTTTTCTCTGGTGGTGGCCATTGCATACTTGCATACATTTTTCAAGCAATTAATTCTTTTTAGGCACTCTGATTCCAGGCAATAATTTGTTTTGTCCTTCATAAGGAAAAAAGGAAACACAGCAACAATTAATGACCCGTTGTTATGAATAAAATTTCCAATCAAATCCTGAACTAATGAAACTTGCTCGGTGCTAGACATTTCTTTAATATCTTCAATTAAACTTAATTCCAATGCATGTGTAGTTTTGTTGACCATTTCAAACTCCTTCCCTAGGCAAATTGTAACTAAAAGTCTTCCAAATACACGACAGAAGTTGTTCACGGTTGCTGGCTTGTGCTCCCTAATAAAGTTGACCATTTCTTCATGATCGTTGAATCTCCTTCTTGATGTAATACCACGGAACTCTGATGAACCAATTGCATTTTCATATAAAGTTCTATAAACACTCTTACCAATATCCACAATATCTTTATCATATGGTGTTTGAATCAAATTCATATCATTTTCTGATATTGACAATCCCCCAAAATAGTCATTCAAAGTACTATT
>NW_026261509.1:0-4369 GCF_024610245.1 Lodderomyces pseudojiufengensis
ATGATGAAAATTAAAACTAAAGATACCAAATTATGTAGAAATTATTAGTTAGAGAACTTTTCTCTACAAATTAAATTTACTCCTTTAATGTTTGGCATGCTATACTACTAGTTTAATAAATAATTGATTTTGAAAAAAAAAAAAAAAGTAGAGACGTGTTTATAGATATTACACGAAATGAACATTTAAAATATTTGAACAATAGATTAGTTTCAGGTGTACTGTATCAAAAATTATATGAATCTAAACATTCAAATCACCAGTACCCAAATGATTTAAATTTCTTATATAATTAGCTCAAATTTCATCTTTTTTTAAAAATTTTTTTTACCTTTTTTAAATCTCATTATCAACTTTATCAACAGTTACCTTTAAATACATTATGCAATCAAATTTAGTTTTAGATATAAACCGTGTTGACAGTTTTGAAACAGGTAGTGATTCAGATAGTTCAGGCAGTGACTATGAACCTCAACCAATATCAATGTTAATATCAAATGGTCAATCAAGAAAATATAATTGGAACTGGTCAAATACAAACAATTGCAATTCGTCAAACCCTTGGTCAAGCAGAAAAAAAAGCGATTGTTGGAAATTTGCATCAAAAAACTTAAACATGGAACGAATTGGAGATCAAAACTTAGAATCTTCAGATGCAGATAGTGATGTTTACAGTGGCTCGGATTTACCAAAGTCGGTTAGGGATAGAGTTCCAACTCCTTACTATGAAAAGAGTTCAATTACAAATGAACGTCAAGATATTGAGGATGAAGAAAATGAAGAAGATGAAGAAGATGAAGAAGATGAAGAAATTGAAGAAATTGAAGAAGCTGAAGAAGTTGAAGAAGTTGAAGAAGATGAGGAAGATGAAGAAATTGAAGAACATGAAGAAATTGAAGAAATTGAAGAAGTTGAAGAAGATGAAGAAGATGAAGAAGATGAAGAAATTGAAGAAATTGAAGAAATTGAAGAAGCTGAAGAAGTTGAAGAAGTTGAAGAAGATGAGGAAGATGAAGAAATTGAAGAACATGAAGAAAATGAAGAAGATGAAGAAATTGAAGAAGTTGAAGAAATTGAAGAAGATGAAGAAGATGAAGAAAATGAAGAAGATGAAGAAATTGAAGAAGATGAAGAAATTGAAGAAGATGAAGAAATTTCACAAGTTGTGTCATTACCAGGTGATATGGTCTATGTTGATGGTTTTGTTGTGCACAATAATATGGTCAAAAATCCATATCTGAGGAGTTTTCGAAATCATTTTGAAGCAACATTTCGTGAAATGGAAAATATGGGTCTAAGATTGGTCCAAGTGAATAATTATATAGAATCAAGATTAATTAGAGTTCAAAAAAATACACTATTCCAGTATGTTCAACCAGAGACGGTGTACATCAGATATGTTGGAGATACATTAAGTTTTCTGAAATATAGTTCACTCAATGCCGTGAAGGCAACAGGTGTTAAGGTGTATATCACAACTGGGATTTGTGCATTGATTGTTTTTGGTCCAGTAGAACCACAAGTGTTTAGGTTTCCAGATGAGGAAGAGAATCAGGTTCAATTACGTGAATAAATTCTAGTTATGAATTTTAGTTATGAATTTTGAAATGAACCTAAGAATGGACGATACTAAGTATTAGTATATTTTCTTCATTTTGTTTGTGGAAGTTATTTTGGACTTAGTTATCATTTTCATTATAGATTTAGTTTCTGATTTAACTATTATTCTAGTTATTGTTCTACTTAATGTTTCAGTTATTATTTTAGTTTTAAATTTAAATTTGTTCTAGTTGTTTTTTACATATTGTTTTTGTTACTATTTTGTAATGTTTTTGTTACTGATTTAAATACTGTTTTAGTTATTAATTTGTTAATATTAATTTGGTTATTAATTTGGTTATTATTCCAGTGATTATTCTAGTTAGGATTTCTGTTATAAAAGCAGTAATAGATTCTAGTTATGCAATGTAATATGAAATCCAGCTATTATTTTGTTCTATTTGTTTGTGGAAATTGTTTTGGAACTGAGTTATGTAATTAGTTATTGATTTAATTATGAATTTGATTATTGATTTTGTTATTATTCTAGTAATAATTCTAGTTATAATTCTAGTAATAATTTTTGTTATATACTTAGTTATTGATTTACTATACGTGATTCAGTTATTGTTTCAGTTATTGTTTCAGTTATTATTTTAGATTTTTTTTAGGTATTATTTTAGTTTGGTCATTCCTATAACTGATGTATTTTAGTTAACACTTCAAAATATGTTTATACATCAATAAAGTAATACTATACTATTGTGTTCATTCTTATGTTACTCTCATAGTAAATTTGTATGTGCGAGCATTCTTAAGTAACTGCTTATTTTTTATACAGACAGATTTTGATTAAATTACCTCCTAAAATCAATAAATTACCTTTCATAAACATTATATTACCTCTCAAAATAAATAATTTGCCATAGCAAATTTTTGAATTACCTAACAACAAAGATTAACTTACCTAGCAACCAATTATAAATTACTTTAAAATGTACTAGATTTACATCGTTAACAAGGTAAATCAATAAATTTTTGTTGGTATTTTAAATTTGGTTGTAAGGTAAATTAAATTTATTATTAGGTAATTTTTTGTTTAGAAAGGGTAAATTTATTTTGAAAGGTAGGTAATATATTGATTTTCAAAGGTAAATTTATCTGTAAGTAACTTTTTCGTTGATTCTTAAGTAACTCTCTATTTGTGTACTATATTTGTTAGTAGATTTTGTATGTGAGAAAAAAGATTTTTTCTGTTGGGTAGTGTTTTTTGTTCAGTGTTCGAGACTGAGAGATTGTAAATTAATTTTGTTTTTTTCTAAACGAGAGTACTGTATATTGAGATTAGTTTTTCTCTAAACGAGAGTACTGTATATTAGAGAAGACTGTTAAGTTTATAACCGGAATATATTAAGTAAGTAGTTATGGAAGTTTAAGTAAAAGTAATAGAAAGAGTAGGAAAAGGTACTGTAATTACTGAAGTAAGTACTAATATTGATTAGTATGATTGATAATAGTGATCTAAATGACTTTAAGTTGTGAAATTACGGTTATTAGTAGTTTTTTATATTTTACTTAAATTAATAGTATTTGGTAATATAATTAAATGAAAATAAAAGTTAAACTTAGTAATTCTAGTAAATAAACGATATTATATTAAAAATTTATGAATTATAGTTTTACTGATTAAAGGGAAAAAGTATGTATGATAGAGTGTATTAGTAATCTAATAGCGAGTGGTTGTTGTATAGATTTGGTTGTTTTGATGAAAAAAGTATAGTGATGTTGATAATATTAGATATCTTACTATATGGTAGTTACTTATACGATATATACGAGATTTTCGTAAATTATTTTTTTATCGAATTTATGAAGTTGGGTATCTNGAAAGAGGTTTTTGTTGAGGTTAGTAAGTTACTGACTTTGTTAGTTGATTTAAGTTAACTTTGTTAGTTGGCTTTTTAGGTTGACTTTCGTTAATATGATAGTTTGATTTGTGAGTAGAACTTTAGTAGACTTTTGAACTTAATGGTTTACTTTGATAGTTTAATTCGATGACTTTGATTCTTTGCTTTGTTTGATAGAGTTTGTTAATCGACCTAAGTAATGACTTTGATAGGGGACTTTAGAAGAGTTGTTGATTCTACTTTAATAGTTGACTTTACTAGTTACTTTGGGGACTTTATTAGTCGAGTTATTATAATAGTTTTGTTTGTTAGTTGATGTTGATGTTGATAGGTAAGTTTGATACTTTATTCTGATAGTCGACCTTGGTTGTAAAGTTTAATAGTTGAGTTTGTTAATTGACTTTCTTGGTTGATTTTGATAGTTGTCTTTATTTGATAATTTTCTTTGTTTGATAGTTGACTTTAGTAGTTGTGTGTGTTAGTTGATTGTTTACTGATTGTGTTAGTTGACTTTGATTGTGTAATTTTAGATTGACTTTGATTGTGTAATTTTAGATTTTTTACCGAGGAAAAATCGGTTCGGTTTTATCCGTGATTTTTTGGTTCCGAACTTTTCTCCGTTCCGAATATCTTAGCGGAATTTTTTAATTTGGAAGTCTTAGCGCTAAAATAATTTGTTGGTAGCGCTACTTTTTAAGGTTTAGTCTTGGTTTTGAAATATATTGAGGTACGGAACTTGTTTGTTTGATTATTGAGGTACGGAACTAGGAGGTGTATGGTAATTTAAAGAAAGGATTAGTATGTTTAACTATTCGTTTGTTCCGGACTTGTGTACCTTCAGGATGAGCCCGGATGGGATTGGTACGGATGTGTGCGGTACGGATGGATGTGTGCGGTACGGATGGATGTGTGCGGTACGGATG
>NW_026261510.1:0-4132 GCF_024610245.1 Lodderomyces pseudojiufengensis
TTAATTTGGTTATTAATTTGGTTCCAGTGATTATTCTAGTTAGGATTTCAGTTATTAAAGCAGAAATAGATTCTAGTTATGCAATGTAATATGAAATTCAACAATTATTTTGTTCTATTTGTTTGTAGAAATTGTTTTGGAACTGAGTTATGTAATTAATTATTGATTTAAGCAAGATCTAAATCGCAAAGTGCTAGGTGGAGCCCATAGTTAAGCCCATAACGTGTACTTTGTTCAAAACGCTGGGTGTATACATAGGAATGCTGTGTGTAGGACGTGGTGAAAAGCTGATTTTCTTTTTCAAAAAATTGGAAAAATTAAAAAAAACGCACCACACGGAAATGAGAGATAATAAATTGTGTGTGGAGTTGGTTATTGACTGTAGTTACATAGGTTTAGTGATAAAGCTAAGTTTAACAACAACATTGTTAGGATTCGTTTGGACTTTTGTTTGGAAAAAATGTTTTACAAATTTTGGTAAGATATTTGGGTAAAGTTTTTAATGTAGTGGATTATTATGAACATGTGAATAAAAAAATATTTCTTACGTTTTGGTTATATAGTAAACCAAGTTATGAACATATACACGTCGTGTTTTTATTATACAGTTTCGAGGTGGAAGACATTTGATTGTGTATTTAGGTTATTTAATCAAGCCGTACTCTCATGGGTCCCAATATAGACATCCGTACCTCCATACAGTCTGTCTCAACCATACCGCCATAGTTATGAACATCGAAAATCTGAAGTTATACAATAACATTTCTTACATCACATTGAATTTTTTTTTTACACTTTCAATGTGATATTTTATCGAGGTGCTGAAAAATACACATCGAATATTTTTTTCACATTTTCAGTGTGGAATTTTATACGTATTTTGAACATATACATATAGGATATTTTATTTACAATTTGAGTGTGGAAATTTATACTGGTATTGTAAGTTACATATTGAATATTTTTTTTTAACTTTCAATGTGGAATTTTTTAGAGATTTTAAACATATCCGTATATAATATTTTATTTACAATTTGAGTGTGGAAATTTATACCAGTATTAAATTTTATATATAGAATAATTTTTTCACACTTTCAACGTGGAATTTTATATAGATTTTGAATATATACATATAGAACATTTTATTAACACTTTCAACGTGGAATTTTATTCTGGTATTGCAAGTTACACATTCAATATTTTTTTTTCACTTTCAATGTGGAATTTCAAGTATTGAAAACTATACAGCGAATTTTTTTTTAAACTTTCAATGTGGAATAATTCTAGTTAAGGACGTATACACATCGAATATTTTTTTTTTACTTTCAAGGTGGACTTTTATACTGATTTTGAACATTTACATGCTGAATAGTTTATTTACAATTTGGGAGTGGAAATTTATACAGGTTTTAAAAGCTCCACATTGGATAATTTTTTCACACTTTCATCGTGGAATTTTTTAGAGATTCGATTCACTTATACATATTTAATATTTTTTTTACATTTTCAATGTGGAGTAAATCTGGTGTATTTAAACTATTTTCAAATTAGTTTGAACAAATACATAACTAATAATTTATTTACAATTTCGTTTTGAACGTATACACAACTACATTATTTGCACTTTCGTTATGGAATAAATCTAATTGTGTATTTAGGTTACTTCAAAACACTATTTTTAATCTGGTTATGGACATACATAACAAATATATTTTTTCACTTTGGTTCTGACACTATTTCTAATCTGGTTATGGACATAATTATATGTAACAAATACTTTTTTTTCACTCAGTTATGGAATACAGTTGTTGCAAAATACATATCGAATATTTTTTTTACACTTTCTATGTGTAATGAATCTAGTTGTGTATTTACTAAAACCAAAATCCACTATTTTAAATTTCCTTTTGGACGCATACTTAGCGAATATATTTTTTACATTTTCGAGGTGGAAGTTTATAAAGATTTTGAACATATACATATTGAATTTTTTTTTTCAACTTTCAATGTGGAACTTTATAAAGATTTTGTACAAATACATATAGGATATTTTATTTACAATTTGGGTGTGGAAGTTTATACGATTATTGAAAGTTACATATTGAACATTTTATTTACAATTTGGGTGTGGAATTTTTGACAGGTATGTGAAATACATATTGAATGAATTTTTTTAACTTTCAATCTGAATTTTTAGAGAGATTTTGAACATATACATGTTGATTATTTTTTTAACAATTTGGGTGTGGAATTTATACAGGTGTTAAATTTTACATATTGAATAATTTTTCGCAGTTTCAACGTGGAACAACCGGTATTGAAAAATACATATTGAATATTTTTTTTACACTTTCAATATGGAACAAATTTAATAATGTGTCTAAGTTTTTTCAAAACAAGTGTTCTTTGGACATACTTATACTTAACAATTATTTATTTCCCAATTTGGTTGCACGCTAATACTTTAGGCTAGTGCTGTATCATTACGGATGAGGATGCTAGGATGTAGGATGTATGCTTGATTGACATGTTTCTATCTTGTATTAATTTTAACGTTACATAGTTTTTATTTTTTTATTTCAATGGTTTTTTTGTCCTTGTTAGCATTAAAAAATCAAACTTAACTACAAATTATGAACCTTAAAGGGAATGCAAATAATCGAAGAAGCTATATTATTATCCTGAAAAAAAATAGTGAAGACATAATGTTTAATCTACTAAGGTAAATACATATAACCGGTATAGAACTGTAAAATCGGTTCCATGAGTCTAAAATTAATTTGTGTCATAATAATTAACAAATGTTAAGATGCCCCTTTTCTTGATATAAAGTATTGAATAGTAAGCCACGTAGATACTAATTCAATTATGCGGTTCTTTGTAATAAATTAAAACACGAAACAATTGATTGTGAATTGATTGTTACCAAGTATCATTTTCCCTTTCAATATGTAAAATCACAAGCCAGACTAAGAATCTATTAAACGTTTATTGTATTGTAAAAAAAAAAAAATCAGAGATAAGAATACTCTTTAAAATTGTAAATTAGACTTATTTAGAGTTCTATTTTTAAACATTCATAACACTGATTCTAACACGTTCTAGAATTCTTATCTTTCTTCAATTCGAATGTCTAAAATCTTATTTTCAAGTTATAAGCATTCGTACGAAAACCATTTAACACAATTATTGAAAATATCTTGATAAGAAAACGTAAACAATCGATCACGAAATGTAAATTCCAATTCTTTATGAGTAAATCGATTAAACAAGTACCCCTTTGAAATTTTGTCTTTAAACATTCAATCACGAATTTAAATCTGTTATGAATATGCATATGAGCCAAAACACGTTGAAAAATTAAGAAGGTTTTCAATCGCCAATTTATTGATATTGTTTGATAACGAATATTGATCTAACTATTAGACTGTATCAAAGTTATATGTATACGTGTTTTAAAGTTTTTAGGCGTCAATAAAAAGCAATTCATTGGAATCTTTAAATTATCCAAATGTAGATTAAATGTGAAAGCTGCTATAAGCAAGTTTTCAATCGCCAATCAATTTCAAATTCGTTATTGTTTGATGAAGATAATTAATTTGAACTGTCACTTTATATTAAAGTTAAAATAGACGTGTTTTAAAGTTTTTAGGCGTCAGAAAAAAGCAATTTCTTTGAAATGTTTAGATAAGCATATAATAAGGGGTTGTTGAAACTAAGTTTTTTTATCTTGATTACACAAAATGTATTTTAAACGTTGTGCACAAAAAAAGTGTTTTACATTGTACGAATACATAAACTCCACTAAGATTTGGAAAAACATTTATTATGAAACAATCACGATAAGAAAGATACGCGTTTTAATATGCTTTCATATGCAACAAACGCGAAATAAGCTTCAGTTATGAACTTTTAGAAGATTCAACACACGTTGTCAAATTATCCAAAAAAAGAAAGGAGCATTATCGTAACATTAAAATTAACATAACAAATATTTCTATTTGTAAGCTACTTAGAAATATATACCCGTCAAACTAATATAGATAAAGTTTACTCTTTAATAAACAATCAATTTTGAAAAAATAAATATAGTTATTTGAAAACGTGTTTATGGATACTACACTAAAATAGT
>NW_026261511.1:0-3464 GCF_024610245.1 Lodderomyces pseudojiufengensis
TGAAAATCAACAACCTCAACAACAGCATCAAATTCAAAATCAACAAATTCAAAATCAACAAAATCAAAATCAACAAAATCAACAACATCAAAATCAAGATCAACAAGATCAACAACAAAATCCTGATTACTTTTTTGATTTTGTTGAATATGTATTTAAACCATCAATTTTAATGGGTCTTGAAAAACCTGATCCTTCATTATTTGTTATTGAAGATGAAGAAGAAGATGAAGACGAAGGAAACAACAGCAACAACAGCAACAACAGCAACAAAATTGAAGGTGATAAAAAAAATGAAAATCAAAATGTTATTAAAAAATTAAATAAAGCTGAATTAAAAAAAATCCGTCAGGATAAAATTATTAAAGCAAATGATGAATTGAAAAGTTTTGCAATTAATTCTTCAAATGTCAACAATTTGAAAAAGAAAGTTCAATTTGGTAGAGTCTATTTAGTCGAAAATGTTGGCTCAGAAATTAAAGTCATGAAAGATTTGAATAATGATCAGTTCATTCCAGAACATATAATGATTAAAATGGATAATGAAATAATTGAAAGAAACATCAAATATAGAGCAAGATCAAGATCTGGTAAAAAGGATAAAGTTGAAACATTAGGTGCTATGAATAATGAAGGAACTAAACCCGTAGATTCAGGAAGTGCAGAATGCAATCCAGTTGGAAATTTAAAATTGAAACCAGTTGAAGAATTAAAATTAAAACCAGCTGTAGAATTATATCCAAAAATTTCTAATGAAAAAGAAGTGGAAATCATAATAGAATCATCAAAAGATTTCTTAAGAAAAGAAAAAGCTTGCATCAAAAAAACTGCTACCGATTGGTGGGAAAATAATGAAATTGATTCCCCTTTGACTTTGGACGATTTAACCAAAATTAAAAGATGGGGAAAATCTAATGATAGAAATCTCGATTGGAGAGAAATTTCCTTGGTACAAACACAAGAAGTTTTAGTTGAAGAAGAATTATTACCAAAAAAACCAATTCAGAAATTGAATAATTATTTAGATTTTGGAAAAAAATTAGATATTCCTTTATGCATTAAACCTACCAAGTGGGTACCAATTTTAGAAACTATATATGAAGAAGTTGAAGAACCTCAAAATGAAAATTATAATTCTGAAAATACATCAATAAATTTAGAAGACAGAATTAAAGAATCGTTTATCAATTTATTCAAAGGAAAAAATCCTGATATATTTGATAAAAAAAAATGTCAACTATATTATGAAAAATTTTTTAATTTAAGTAAAAACATTGTTGCTGATTTGGAAGGTCAAGAAGAAGAAGATTTATCATCATGTTATAACGAAACAGAAAAAGAAGATGAAAATTATTTGACAGATGATGAAGAATCAGTAGAAGATTACGAATCTAGTTTTGAAGAAGATGAACATTCATTATTATCAGAAGAAGAAGATGAAAATTATATGGCAGATGATGAAAAATCAGTAGAAGATTACGAATCTAATTTTGAAGCAGATGAATCTTTATTATTATCAGAAGAAGAATATTCAGATTCAGAAAGAGAAACTTTTCTTTTCCAACCAATTGAAAATGATATCATCAAAGGTATTGTCATGAAATGTCTTGACGATGAAATGAATTTAGCTGATGAAATGTTCGAAAATAAGAATCATTCTGAAGAAGAAATTGAATTGTTCATTAAATTAGAAAATGAACATGTATCATTAGATGAATCATCATCATCAGATGAAGATGAACTAGCAATATGTTGTGAATTAGAAGATTGGAATGTTTCGTTCGAGGAAGGAGACGAAGAATATGAAAATGACTTCATTAAATCAGCCGATTCACTCCAGGTTAGAAGTGTTGTTTATAAGCCTGGTGATGAAATAATTAGAAAAATCATACACGATGAATTATTAGAAAATATGGAAGATTTAATGAATTTCAAAACTCCTGTCAATTTTGGGAAATGAAAAACAAATGATTTAGATTGGTATGGGATGCTGCCTTATTTTCTGGTTCTTAATTAAATTCTATTTTTTGGACAGTATTAGTCAAAGATTATCAATAAATACCTTTGTCCACAGAATCAGTAAAATTTATAATTTCAGGGCGGCACATGAACATTGAAAATACCACATGTCAACATTAGAAAAAAATCTAGCTATTTGGTTTATTGTTTCATCAGTCTTTGTAAGGTCATCAAGTTTTAAATAAGTTAAATATTATTAATACTGCAGATGGATCACATGAAGTAAGATTTGTTTGTGAATTGGGAGATGACTAGATTTGAAACACCTGGCTAGAGAATATAAAAGCTTCAATGAATTTCGTAAAACTGGTTGATTTTATATCATTTCAACAAGAAAGGAAATTACTTATTGAATGTGAAAAAGTTTAAACAATAAATTAATTATAAACTAAATAAGAAAGTTCATGAATATGTTAGATTGGTTTTACGGTGGTTAAAGATTTTAGTTGGTCTAAATAAAATTAAGGTCACTGAGATCGGATGCTGCATTATTTTCTGGTTCTCAATTAAATTAAACTTTTTGGACAGTATTAGTCAAAGATTATCAATAAATACCTTAGTCCACAGAATCAGTAAAATTTATAATTTCAGGGCGGCACATGAACATTAAAAATACCACATGTCAACATTAGAAAAAAATCTAGCTATTTGGTTTATAGTCTCATCTGTTTTTTAAGGTCATCGAATTCTTCAAAGTTTTAAGGTTACATTTTATTAAAATTTCAAAAGGTGTCAAGTTCTTCAAATTAAATGATGGTAATCAAAGCTGGTTTATTATTTTGTTAGTCAGCTAATGGGTGATCCGAAATTATCTTACTCAACTGTTGAATTTATTAATGTAAGATAATATACAATATGGTCATATACTTCACTTCATGGATATCCTCGCTATTGTAGCTGAGTGATAAGTGAAGTTAAAATAAGGTGATTTTCATCAACATTAGGTTAAATCACCAAGATCAGATTCATTATCATATTATGGGAAATGGGATTTAGAAATAATGCTGATAGAACGATTCTACTGCTGTTGCAACGGGTGAGGTGATGGTGGGTATGCGGTGCTCGAATTGTTGGATCGTGTGTGGGAGTCGGGATCTCAAGAGGCTTGGGTAGGGACAAGTTTTGAGAGTGAACAACTTTCACGGATGTGAAGACAGTTTGATTTACTAATTGCCTATCGGGAGGGTTGTAATAAATGTAGTTGAGGGATACAGTATTGTTACTGAACCCACCATAAATCTGATCGAACAATTAAACATATTAGGGATCATTATCATATTTTCATTTTAGTTGATGCATCATTATTACAAGATCTTCTTCATTGAATGCTCGTAAAGAATTATTATTTGGTGGTATTTATATTTGGATTTAATTGCTATAGTCATTTTTCATACATTAGAGGTATCTATATATCAATTGGATTAATTGCTGTATTTACTATTTAT
>NW_026261512.1:0-1914 GCF_024610245.1 Lodderomyces pseudojiufengensis
TTTGAATTGATAGAAAACTGAAGTAATAAACAGAATATCAAAATAGCGGCTAATTGAAACTTCAACTTCAACTTCAACTTCAAATTCAAACTCAACCTCAATTCCACTTTAATAATTATTGACATCTACTATCATCAATGATTGATATCAGCTGAAATACTTTACGCATTAATTATGTTCGGTATGTGAGATAATACAATTATTATTTTTAACTTTCAAATTTTGAGATTTCGAATTTAAAAACCTAGAAGAAGGGTCTACTCAAATTGTTCAATATTGTTGATACTTCAATTGATTTAACCTATTATGTTCAACCACTTGTTTTAAGATATATGATGAGGCCACAAACCTGCGCTTTGATGCCTATCGACAAGCTAAGGGATAGGGGCTAAAGCGTGGTTGGAATATTGGAGTAAGGTTGGTGTTGTGAGTCCCCCTACGGAGCATCGCACCAAAAGCTGCTTTGATAGGACTAATCACGTTGCTTCATCCTATCCTTTTGTAAGGATAGTCTGATAAGCAAAGAACCGGAAGGCCAAAACTCAATTTCTTATTCTTGTTGGAGTTACAAATCAACTTCAGTTGTTAGGGTCTCGTGTTGTCTTGTGTGTTGTGTTGTAATTCCCTTATTACAAAAATTTGATATTAAAAAATTTGAATTGTTGAGATAATTTATTTACTTTGACTTTGATACTAACTTGAATATTATCAATATCAATAGATTTAGCAGCATTTGGCTGAATGTCAATTGCACTAGTCCAAACCATCAAGTTTCTACGACTTCACTTTTTTGAAAATGTATGAACAACAACAACAACATCAACAACATCAACAACATCAACAACATCAACAACATCAACAACATCAACAACATCAACAACATCAACAACATCAACAACATCAACAACATCAACAACATCAACAACATCAACAACATCAACAACATCAACAACATCAACAACATCAACAACATCAACAACATCAACAACATCAACAACATCAACAACATCAACAACATCAACAACATCAACAACATCAACAACATCAACAACATCAACAACATCAACAACATCAACAACATCAACAACATCAACAACATCAACAACATCAACAACATCAACAACATCAACAACATCAACAACATCAACAACATCAACAACATCAACAACATCAACAACATCAACAACATCAACAACATCAACAACATCAACAACATCAACAACATCAACAACATCAACAACATCAACAACATCAACAACATCAACAACATCAACAACATCAACAACATCAACAACATCAACAACATCAACAACATCAACAACATCAACAACATCAACAACATCAACAACATCAACAACATCAACAACATCAACAACATCAACAACATCAACAACATCAACAACATCAACAACATCAACAACATCAACAACATCAACAACATCAACAACATCAACAACATCAACAACATCAACAACATCAACAACATCAACAACATCAACAACATCAACAACATCAACAACATCAACAACATCAACAACATCAACAACATCAACAACATCAACAACATGAACAACAACAACAACATCAACAACATCAACAACATCAACAACATCAACAACATCAACAACATCAACAACATCAACAACATCAACAACATCAACAACATCAACAACATCAACAACATCAACAACAACATCAACAACAACATCAAAAATCGTTAATCCATTTTCAATTTTGTTACATCAGTTACTTAAATTATTGTTAAATATGGAGGATCTATTTTCAATTTCGTTTCATCAGCTAATCTATCTTCAATTTTGTTTTATCAATTACATCAATTATTGTTAAATATGGAGGATCTATTTTCAATTTTGTTTCATCAGTTACTTCAATAATGGTTAAATATAGAGGATC
>NW_026261512.1:2029-4153 GCF_024610245.1 Lodderomyces pseudojiufengensis
GATCCATTTTCAATTTTGTTTCATCAGCTAGGGAACCCATTTTCAATTTTTCTTCATCAGCTACTTCAATAATTGTTAAATCTAGAGGATCCATTTTCAATTTTATTCCATCAGCTAGGGAACCCATTCTCAATTTTGCTTCATCAGCTACTTCAATAATTGTTAAATATGGAGGATCTATGTTCAATTTTACTTCATCGGCTACTTCAATTATTCTTAAATACAAAGGCTATGATGTCAATTTATTTTCATTTGCCAAGGGATCAATTTTAAGTCATTAGCTTATTCTAGTCATGTTAAATATGGAGCATTTGTCGATTAGCTTTTAGAAATTCCGTTTTACTTCACTTTCAATGGGTACTGAAATGTTAAAGCATTAGAGATCCCTTCTTAATGATAATTCATCAGCTAGTAAATTTTGATGTCGTCTACAACGGATTTAACAATTTCCGATGCTTTAGTATGGTTTTTAGTTTAGCACACGAAAAATTATTGTTTTCTTGTAGGATTTCAACTCTTTAGTTCAACTGAAGTATTCTCATGAAAGATATTTACAAGTCGATGAATTAACTCGAGAACACCTAAAAGGAAGGGGAAGCTCGATCATCGATGGGTGAACTCTTTGTATGAGTCGACTGTCGCCTAGATATACAAGCTACAACGACTCTAACGACTAATTTGAAGTCACTGCTGTCTTTGCTAGGTATAATGTGACGTCAAGATTGGTAGTGAGCATATCGTGGATTTAGTTCATACATTTTCAGTTGCTTTGTCGAAGGTAAACACTTCCGTTAGACGAGTTTTGCCTGCTTCATCATATTGATCAATTTAAAGCTTGAAAGGCGTTGTCTGCATAATATCGCTTCTGCTCTTGTCTTTACAGACAAAGTTGTTACGAAGTATCGATTTGGATGAGTAACATTCAAAATCTAGCTAAAACTTTCATGCCGATTTTCTTGTATAGTAGTACCTTTGTATCAACAATCGAGACTGGAGTGGTAAATTCGATTCTATGTTACTGAATATATGTACGTATAAACGATGAATTGATAATTTTCGTAAATCTACACAATCTATGAGCTTTCATGTATGTATCTCTCTGATTCTGATAAAACTACCATGAAATCCATCGATAACAATTCAGGCTAACCAAACTTTCCGACTCTAATTCTGCCAAATTAATCTCACAGCCTTCCGTTTCACAATACAACTGCACAAATTGATAATTGAATAACCTAGGTGAAATTTCCAAAATTGGATTTTTGGTGCAAAATTTAAAATGTAATGAAATGCGTCCTACCACGCCATGTGTACCAGAGTTAAAGATTCCATATATGCCAATGAAATCTTACTGCCGTCAATAGCACAATACACCTGTACTAATCGATAATTGATTTATGGGCCTAGGTGAATTGCCCAAAATTAGATTTTTAGTGCAAAATTTAAAATGTAATGAAATGCGTCCCAGCACGCCAGGCTTAACAGACTTAAGGATTCTGAATGTGACTAGATTATGTCACTGCCATCAACTTCACAATACACCTGTACTAATCGATAATTGATTATTGATTTAAGGTGAAATGCCCAAAATTAGATTTTTCGTGCAAAATTTGGAATGAAAAGAAATGCGTCCCACCGAGCCAGGCTTAACAGACTTAAGGATTCTAAACGTAACTAGATTATGTCACTGCCATCATCTTCACAATACACCTGTACTAATCGATAACTGATTATTGATTTAAGGTGAAATGCCCAAAACTAGCTTTTTGGTGCAAAATTTAAAATGTAATGAAATGAGTCCCAGCACGCCATGTGTACCAGAGTTAAGGATTCCATATATGCCAATGAAATCTTACTGCCGTCAACTTCACAATACACCTGCACTAATTGATAATTGATTTTTGGGCCTAGGTGAAATTCCCAAAATTGAATTTTTGGTGCAAAATTTGGAATGAAATGAAATGAGTCCCACCACGCCAGCTTAACAGACTTAAGGATTCTGAATGTAACTAGATTATGTCACTGCCGTCAGTTTCACAATACACCTGTACTAATCCATAATTGATTATTGATTTAAGGTGAAATGCCCAAAATTAGATTTTTCGTGCAAAATTTGGAATGAAA
>NW_026261507.1:0-2946 GCF_024610245.1 Lodderomyces pseudojiufengensis
GTTAATCAGCTAATGGGTGATCCGAAATTATCTTACTCAACTGTTGAATTTATTAATGTAAGATAATATACAATATGGTCATATACTTCACTTCATGGATATCCTCGCTATTGTAGCTGAGTGATAAGTGAAGTTAAAATAAGGTGATTTTCATCAACATTAGGTTAAATCACCAAGATCAGATTCATTATCATATTATGGGAAATGGGATTTAGAAATAATGCTGATAGAACGATTCTACTGCTGTTGCAACGGGCGAGGTGATGGTGGGTATGCGGTGGTCGAATTGTTGGATCGTGTGTGGGAGTCGGGATCTCAAGAGGCTTGGGTAGGGACAAGTTTTGAGAGTGAACAACTTTCACGGATGTGAAGACAGTTTGATTTACTAATTGCCTATCGGGAGGGTTGTAATAAATGTAGTTGAGGGATACAGTATTGTTACTGAACCCACCATAAATCTGATCGTACCATCATATTAGGGATCACTGTCATATTTTCATTTTAGTTGATGCATCATTATTACAAGATCTTCTTCATTGAATGCTCGTAAAGAATTATTATCTGGTGGTTTTTATATTTGGATCTAATTGCTATAGTCATTTTTTATACATTAGAGGTATCTATATATCAATTGGATTAATTGCTGCATTTACTATTTATAAATCAGAGGTATTTAATGCTGTTGCCTCCTTTAAATATTTTAGCTATTTGTTAATCAATATTTTGTAATTTTGTTAGATTTATGATTGACGTTAATGATTAGTAACTATAACTATATGATTTGCTTTGACCGCACTTTATTCGTTTTGCTAATTTGTAGTAAATTTTAAATTTGAAATTATCAAATGAATATTGACAATTTTTTGATTCTTAAAATTGTTTGAAGTACCTTTGAATTTGTATCAGCTCAGGCTACAAATATCACTAAGTCAAAAACAAATGGTAACTCACAATATATTCATTTAAACTATCTCTCCTTTTATTAGAAGTATGTGAGCTAGCACCATGACTAAATTATGATGTAAGTTCCCAAAATAATATGTGCAACGCATTCCCAGCTTTGAATCTTGAGCATTGTTATAAGGATTTCACGGGGAGCAAAAGAAGAGCCCTTGATTTTCCCCAATTATTCCGGTGAAAAGGTGGTATGATGCAATTCAATTGACAAACTGAACTAATACAATTGAAAACTTGTAAGATTGTTGATTCCAAACGGACGAATATATACAGTATCATATGTCACTTCAATCAAGATATCAATAGATGCAATTAGTTTTAGGCCAGTCAAACACATATTCTATAATCTATCAGACCCACAAAATCATATAATACTATTCACTCTGGATCAGTTACTGAAGACGTTTATTAAGTACTCTGGTAATAATTAAAATGAAAGTTCTTCTAGGAAACCGGCACAATCAGTTGCACTCTTTAATGATATTGTTACAACATAATTGTATGGTTGTGTAAACGTTGAATGTAATAGGTGAATTCTTAGTCTTTTTAACTATTTAATCTATAGNAACTAATACAATTGAAAACTTGTAAGATGTTTAATTCCAAACAAAAAAAGTTATACAGCATCATATGCCACAATCAGAATATCAATATATGCAATTAGTTCTAGCCCAGTCAAACACATATTTTATAATTTACCAGACTCACAATTTCATATAATACTATTCACTCCGATTTAGTTATTGAAGACATTTATTAAGTACTCTGGTAATAATTAAAATAAAAGTTTTCTAGGAAGCCGGCACAATCAGTTGCACTCTTTAATGATATTTTTACAACATAATTGTATGGTTGTGTAAACGTTGAATGTAATAGGTGAGTTCTTAATCTTTTTAACTATTTAATATAGTCTATATATTATAAGGTGAAAAATTCTTTCGAGAATCAATGACATAATTTTATGTGTCGTGTCTTGAAGCTAGGATTCGACTTCAACGATAATTTTCATTAGGTAATGTTAATAAAACAAACATATACAAACTTATTATCCAATCTTACCGAATCAGAAAATTCTACCATATCAAGAAACATTATATAACTTAGATGACTATCGTCATTTGGGCTTACCCATGATTATGCCTGGAAATAATTTGCTTTATCAATCATACATAAGCGTCTAAGCAATCCAATGTCGGATCTTTCTATTCTCAAGATAATCAGACTTATAAATGTATTCATATTTTGCAAGTTGTATTACAGAGATTTACATTATCCAATGCCGTATACGTTTATCACTAGATTAATTCAAATAATACAGCAAAAATGCTCTATAAAAATAGCAGCAGGAAAATTATATGTGCCAAAACAGTTTGGAGGTTTTACTTTATTAAACCTAACGTCACAACTCCTAAGTCAAGCAAATTCATAAACTATTTATTCATCAAGAGAAGCATACCAGTTCAACACTACTCAAACTTAAATTACAAAAAGTTTTAAATACCACGGTACAACTTTTGGATTCTTCAAGTTTACAATTAGAAAGACAGAATTACATTTTCCCATGGTTTAAACTTTTACAACAAGAATCTGGAATGAGAGGCTTAAGTTTTAATAATCTCCTAAATCAAGTTAAGAAAGAACTAACAACAGCAGAAAGTTCATGGCTAGATGCGTGGTTTAAAATAATCAAAACTAAACCAACACCTTTAGCACGAAATTTTTTAATATAGGTAGATAGGAATGAGATGTATGACCACATATGTAAGTCAGGAGAAGAAGAGTTAGAAAATTCATGTGATATGAAGGACAAAGAAATCACTAGTGAAAGGTCCATCACATACCACGGGAAACAGCAACTACTAAGCCGATCACTCCTAATTGGATAATCAAGGAAGAATTAGAATATAATGAACAAACATGGAAACAATGATAGAATACGTTATACAGCTTCTAAAGTCCCCCCTTAGGAATATTGCAACAGTTTCATTT
>NW_026261508.1:0-1791 GCF_024610245.1 Lodderomyces pseudojiufengensis
TCTTCAAACCTTTCTTCCAGCCGTAAAAATGCATGGAAGTCAATTTACCCATTGTGGATCTTGATGCAGTTGATTTAGAAGATCTTACAATTTCAAATACTACATTCCTCATTGAACTACATCCATTGAGAGAAGATATACTTGAAGAAATTAAAGAAGGTTATTCTCAAGATGAACAAGCTCGTGAAATTTATCACCATCTTTCAAATCAATTAGATCCACCGAATACAGAATTAAGAAATTTAATTATAGGAATGGTATTTTAGAGTATTTGATTTTAGAGCAGATCCAATTGAAAGAATATGGATTTCATCTAATTTGCATTATAAGGTAATCAACATCGATCATTCATCAAGATACAACATTAAATTCTGACATTGCAACATTTGTCAAGCTATAAAATTGAGAAATCATTTAAAGTTTGGATTACTTCGCCAATTATCAATACCTCATACTAGATGGTCACTGATTTCAATGAATTTGATTGGAGGAACTTCAGAAAAGGATGGTTATGATTTCATTTTAGCTGTTGTTGTTCGTTTTACTAAACGTACTCATTTTATTCCTACATCAATTCAATACCCTAATTAACAAGGTTGAACATTTGACTCAACTAAATGATAAGTTAAATGACGGAATCAAATAGCAAAAAGAATTCTTGTATGCTGCAAAGGAGGAATTACTCATTTGAATAAATATAAATATACATCACAAGTTGAAGAATTACAACAAGAAATTAAGAATTGAATAATAACTTGGATGATTGCAAATGACCTGAAACTTTTGATTTGACTAATATAAATGAAATTAAATTTGGAAGAAATGTGGAACATCTTGAACCTATTGATGATGAAGATGATAGTTCCTTTTGAAGACCAGAAACGTACAAGTCAGTTAATGCCAAACCATTCAATTTTACAGCTCAAGGTTGTGCTCAATTATCTTATCTATTAAAGAAATATTTAAACTTCACCGATTGCCAAATGAAATTATGCATGATAATGACGTTAGACTTGCAAGTCATTTTTGGCAAGATTTTTAAAGGTAACTTAAGATGGAATTACCTTTCACTTCAGTTTATCATCCACAATCTGATGGTTAAACAGAAAGAACTAATAGATCATTAATTGCATTATTACGTGCTTTTGGTAAGAAAAATGATCAAGATTGGTCATTGAAATTACCAATAGTTGAATATGCTTATAATGCTCATGTTCATAAAGTAATGAAGATGACACCGTTTGAAGCCGATTACATTCCAGAAGCACCTCATGTTGATTCAAAATTAAGACGAGATATTCCTATTAGACTGGTTCCAAATAATCCTGATTATACTGTTGATTCTGCAAGAATGCTCAAACTTCATAGAGCATTAATTTCTCATAATAAATTAGAATCACAATATAATCAACATAGGCAATCATTGATGCTACAAACACAAGATCTATAAATCGAAAATCTAATATATTTACAACTACTTTCAAAACAACTAAAGGATCCAATCTTTACTCCGGAACATATAGAGTAATAAAAGCAGACAAACAGACGAATTAATTAAGTTCAATTCGATAAAATTTGAACTAAAATTAAAGTAAATTTGATTGATTATGTAGAGTTTATTAATATTTCATTTCTCGTAAATTTAGAACCTGATAAGGGGTTTTCTTATAAGATCTAGTGAAATAGATCAAGACTTTCAAAATGATTCCGATCTCGATCTTATAGAGCACTACAATAATGAGAAGTTCTACTACAAAGTAATCATACAAAGTATCAATATTTCAGAAATGA